>NW_023661882.1:0-15000 GCF_015228065.2 Penaeus monodon | reverse complement strand
TGGAAAAAAGGGAAAGATTTCTTTTTGCTTTTATTTCGTGCCCTCGCCATTGGCTTTTCCCCCTGTGGTGTTGGGACGTTTGGTGCTCGGTCCCTTTTGGGAGCTTTTCAGTGTTCCGCCCCTGGGATAGCACGCCGTCTGCCTCCCTCCCTTTGGTGGTGGCAGAGAGCGGGGCGGTCGGCGTAACAAATGGGTGGGAGTGGGATTTGGATATTTGTCAGTGAGAGCGCCGATTTATCATGTGGTCAAAAGAGGCGCAGCCATGAGGGGAGGTTTTCTATGATGAGGCAGGGGGAGGAGGTGAGCCGACCCAGAGGCCCTGATCACCCCATGGGGCCCGGATGGGGGGAAATGCTCAAAGGGCAGAAGACCAGGCACAGAGGGCACGCGAGAGGCGCCCATCTTGTCGAAATGCAGGCAAGGAAGGCAGAGGAACGTTCGCCAATTGTTGGGTGACAAAACAATCTCGCATCTGTGAAGATGGAACTCAGCAGTACACCGACAAGGCCTGCAACAGCGTGAAGAGTGAACTGATGGGGGAGGTCAGATTGAAGGCGGGTTCGGGGCCTGGGGGAGGAAGTGAAGGGGGAAAGGCGGCGTATGAGGTAGTAAGTTGCAAGCAGAGAAGGCAGACGAGGTTCTGGCAAAGACCCCGAGTGTCAGATTTACTGGGTTCCCGGGATCCGTGGCGGGAAACCCCCGGGCCTCCCCCGCTCGTGTCGGAGCCGGTGGTCGCTGGAAGGTGGGGACCCCATCGGAACCGCCCCCCTTGGGTATAGGGGGCGCAAACTCGGACCGGTCAACCCGCCCGTGCCTCCCCCCCCCCCTTCCCCCCCCCGGGGTGTGTTATTTCACGGCACACGTTCTCCACCCTGCACCCTCTCAGCCCCCAGACTTTTGTGAGGCGTAAGCCAGTGAGTCAAAGGGGAAGGGGGCCCTGGAGGCATTGTCCCCCAATTTTGAAGGCTGACATTCCCCAGAGCTGGAGCCAGGAAGGGGGGCCGCAGCGGAAGGGCGCTAAGGGGCCCCGCGGTGAATTTTGGGGCATTGCCCCCATCCCAACAGCCCTTACCCCAGCTTGGCGGAGGTTTTGAAACCCCGTTTGGGGCACCACCACCAGGCCGAGGAAAGGGGCACAGAGTAGTGGGTGCGGAGGGGAGAGAACAGCCCTCTAAACCCGGACGGTTCTGATCCCTTTCCCAGCAAAGCTGCAAGGACGGGGCAGGTATGGTCAGCATCCGAGTGCATGTCCAAAGGCTAAGGAAGGGGTGCAGACTGAAAGGCTGGAGAAGGGGGCCGAAACCCAGCCGTCCGGTTCCCGGGCCCGATTTGGGTAAGCTGCCGTGAACCAGCATGATGCAGGGGGGGGCTCAATAGAGGGAAAAGCCATGCCCCCTGAAGTGGACCTGGGCGAGAAGCCCCTAGTGCGGCCTGATTTTTGGCCACAATGCGACTTCCAGACGCACCCAGGATGGTGGTTCACGGGGCTTTGTGGCAGCTCAAGGGGCCAGGGAGGTTTCGTTTTGGCTGGGCAGCATGGGCAGCGGCTGTGGTGTATGGGGCCCGTCGGACGGCACTGTTTGCGGGCCTGACACCTGACGCAGAGAAGGGGTGTCGCCCTTGGACGGAAGTGGAGAGGGGCACGGTGAAGATGTGCCCTTGCTTCCAGATTTGGTTTTGGGCAGAGGTAGAGGTTGAACGACTGCACTTCCCCCCAGGACAAGTCTAGAATCGGTGTCGATGTAAGAGGATCGTGGAGTAGGGGGCCCGTGGACCCCCCATTCAAAACCTGCAGCTGGCGATGGGTAGCGGTTGGGCGGACCTTTTTGACCAGGGAGGGTCATTTACGGGTTTGGGTAGCTAATTCTCTAAAAAGGGCCTAAGGGTGCAGCTGGTAAAAAGCTGGGCACTTGAGGAAGTGGAGCATCAGAAGAGTCGCGGGACGAGGATTGGTTGGTGGGGGCCGTTGCCTGACTTCTGAGGGGCTTGGGCACCGGCTGTGGCGTTTCCCCTGGGCCCGGAAGCTCTCCCGGGGCCATGGTGAAAAAAAAGATGCGTTAGCCCCGAGCGGGGATGAGAAACGGGAGGACGCGGACCGAGATTTGGGAGATTGGACGGTAGGCGATGCCGCAGACGTCAATGGGGACCATGAGCCAGGTCTTTGGGGCAGGAGATACCCCCTTTGGGGGCCACTGCCAATCTACCGCCGCCCACACCCCCTCCAGAGCATCCCGCGAGAGCGAAGAAAGCGGCTGGGTGAAAAATTTTCGTTTTTGAGAATGATTTTAAATTACTGTTACTTTTGTTTTAAAGAATTTTGTTTTTTCCGAGGATTCTTTTATTTAAATTTTCTGTAGTTTGTTTTAGGGTTTTGGATGTCAGAGAGATGGGGCGTCTGCTTGATAGGGGGGGGGTAGTGCTACGCCAGGGTCTTTGTCTCTGTGGAAAAATGTGTTTTCATGAAAAGGATGGGCCGGCATGTGTTTAAAAGAAAGGGGCCTGGGCAAACTGACGCAGCTGGCTGTAGCAGAGGAACAAGCCAGGAGATGCGGTTGGGGGCTGCTCCTGTGAAAACCCGGTGTGCCTTGTGACCTTTGTGAACTTTGTGTTGCCTGTTATAAGCTGTATTGTGCGGTGACTGCGGGTTCCCCCCCGATTTTGCCTTTGAAAAAAGTTGGGTAAAAAACTTTTGGAAAAAAAGGAAAGACTGTCATTTCGTTTATTTCGTGCCCTGCCCCGCCACTTTGGGGTTTCCCCTGTGGTGTTTGGGGCGCTGTGGGTCGGACCTCTTGGAGTTCAGTGTTCACGACCCCGTGGATAGCCGCCGTTGCCAGCCTACTTGTGTTTGGGGGAGAGAGACGAGGCGGTCGGCGTAACAATATATATATTTAATTTATATATAATATATATATATATATATTATATTTATACCACACACACCATAGACCAAAACACACAATTTGAAAAATAGAAATAGATTTATAAATATAAGTATATATAATGTATAATACATTATAAGATAAAATATATTTAAATATATTATTTAATAATTTATTAGATATTAAATATTTGTATGTATGATATTTTATATATATATTATTATATATATATATATATTAAATATATATATATATATATTTTAAAAATTATTTATTTATTTTTGGTGTGGTTTTATATATGTAATATAAAATCCAAAAAATGCATAATGTTATATTAATTATATATATATATATATATAGTAGTAGATAGATAGAAGATAGATAGATAGATAGATAGATAGATTAAGATATATTGTATTAAAATATAAATAGAGTATATATAATGTACATATTATATAAAAATAAATATATATTAGTATATTATATATATTATATATATTTATACATATATATATATATTATATAATATATATTTTAATATTAATAAAATATGTATTATATTATATATATATATATAATAATAATAAACATAAAAATTTAAAATAATTTTATATATATATAATATAAATATATATATATTATTATTATATAAATTTTTTTATTTTTTTAGTGTGTGTGTTTTGGGTTTTGTGGTGTGTATATATATATATATATTAATAAATTTTTTAAAAAATATTATATTATTATATATAATATATATATACATATAGTATATAATGTATTATTTTTAAATATTTTTTAATTTTTAGTATATACGTATATATAAAATGAATATACACATCTATTTTATATTTTTCTATTACTATTAAAATTTTCTATAAATTACAATAAAATATTATATATATTAAAAATTTATATATAATATATATAATAATATATATAAATATATAATAATTATATATAAAATATATATATATATAATATATATATCTATATATTACATATAAATTAAAAATTTTTTTTATTTTATTTTTTATATATATATAATATATAATTTAATATTTTAGATAAAAAAAGGGGAATTATATTCAATTTTATATATAATATATAAAATTATATTATATATAATTATATATATAATATATATTATAATTTTAAAAAAAGTCATTTAAATAAATATATAATAATATATTATTATATTTATATGTATATCTATATCTTTATTTTTATTATTATTATATTTTAATATTATATATTATAAATATATTATATTAATAATTATATATTTTTAAACTATTTCTTTTTTTCTTTTTTTTATTATTTATTTTATATTATAAATATATTATATTTTTATATATATATATATATAATATATAATTTTATTAGATATTTTTCTAAATTTTTTTTTAAATTTTTTTTAAAAAATTATATAAAAATATATATTTAAAATATATAAATAGAATAAAATATATATATTAAATATTATATATATATATAAAATATATATATATATATATATATATATATTATAAATTAAATTTTTATATAAAAATTATATATTAATATTTAATTTTAATATATCTATATTATAATGTTTATTTTTAAAAAAATAAAAAATTATATAAATTTAATAAAATATATTAAATAAATTTAAATAAAATAATTTAAAATATATATATATATTAAAATAATAAATATTATATAAAATTTAAATATATTAAAAAATATTAAAAAAATAAAATATTAATAATTTAATAATAATATATTAAAATTTTAAAATTTAAATTATATATTTAAAATTAACTTATTTTTTATATATATTATATAATATATAATATATATATAATATAATATAATATATTTTTATATATATATATAAATATATATATATATATATAGAATTATATAAAAATATTTATTTTTTCTTTTAGAATATTTTCCCCCAAAGCTTAGTAGAATTTGCAAATTAAATTTATTATTTTTGGGGGTTTAATTAGATTTAAAGGGACGGGGATATGAAAGACAGGCAAGATAGCAATCACGGTTTTTTGCAGTCCACAGTTTTTAGTGAAAAAAGGGTACGTCGGGAAGGGCGGTCACTTTACACACACCAAAAAACGCACAGGGTGTTCATAGGACCGTCACGCACTGCCCTTCTTTTGCGCCTCCCCCCAGTCAGTCCCACTCAGGCAGAAAATCACCGCCCGGGTCTCGCGCACCCTGCGGCCAGCCAATCACGCAACATAAATTGGCGGGGTTTTTCATCCCCACCAACGCACACACCATATTTAAAATGCATTTTTTAAAAAAAATAATATAGATTTTTATATTAAAATAGTTTTTAAAATTTAAAAATTTAAAATATATATTATTATATAAATATTTTAAAAATTTTTAATAAATGAATTTATATTTTTTTAAAATTAAAAAAATTTTAAATAAAAAAAATATAAATTATAATTTTAAATAATAATATATATATAATCATTTTTAAATAAAATTTAAATTATATTGTATATATATTATATATATATTAATATATAATTATTATATATTATATATATATTAAAATATATAATGTAATATATATTATATATATGAAATATATACATTACAACATTATTTTAAAATTATAAAATATATAATATATATAATAAATAAATTATTTTAAATATTTATACATATTTTATATAAGTATTATTACATATGTTTTTATAATATATAATATAAATATATAATATAATATATATATAAAAAAATTAAATGATTAATAATATATTATATAATATATATATATTATATAATATATAATATAAAATGAAATTTTATATAACATAAATATAAATAAATATATTATATATATAATATATATAATAATATATATGATTTATTTTTAACATTGTTATATAAGTTTTTTAATACTAAATATAGATAAAAAATAATATAATTGTTATATATAGTATAAACAAAAATTCAAATATAGGCTTTATATATATATGTTATATAATTAAATATATATATAATAATATATATATTATATATATTATATATATATATATATATATCGTAAGTGTATTCAACATACACTTTTTATTTATTCACATAATGTACAGGACAAGCACAACACACACACACAAACCATACACCACCACACAAAACACCCCACACAAACACAACACACCCCACACCACCACACACACAATATATATATATATAAAAATATTATATATATATATATATATTATATATATAACATATATATACATATATAATAATGATATATATGTAATTAAATATATATATATATATTATATATATAAATTATAATAAATAAAACCACCACACACAACACACACACACACACAACACACAAACACACACACACACACAAAATTTTAAAATTATTTTAAAATTTTATTTTAAAATATATATATATATATATATATATATATAAAATATACATACACACACAACCCCAAAATAATATATATATTATATATTATATTATATATTATAATATTTTAATATATTAATATATATATATATTATATGTGTGTTTTGTGGGGTTGTGTGTGGTATCTATATATTTTCATATATATCTTTAATATATATAATATATATATAAAATATATATATATTATATTATATTTTAATATATATTATATATAATATATATATATATAATATATATATAAAATTTTATATATATATATATATAATTATTTTATATATATATATATATATCTATAATTATATATATATAATCTTATTTTTTATAAAGATATATATAAAAAATATATAATATATTCACACACACACCACCACAAAAACATATATATAAATTTTAATATATATATTATTTTTAAAAAATTATATATATATATAAAAATTATATATAATATATATATAGTGTGGTGTGTGTGTGTATGTATATTTTAAAATATATAAAATTATATATTATATATATATTTATAATATATATTATATATGTGTGTGTGTGTTTGTGTGGGGGTTTTGTGTGGGGGTGTGTGGTTGTGTGTGGGGTGTATTTATAAAATATATATATATATATATATATATATATATAATATATATTACATTATATAATATATGTATATGTTATATAGTATAATATATATATATAAATTTATATATATATATATATATAATATATATATGTGGTGTGGGTGTTGTTTGTGTGTTGTGGGTGTGTGTGTGGGTTTGTGTGTTTGTGTGTGTGGTGTGTTGTGTTGGGTGTGGTGTGTGTTGTCGTGTTTTGGAAATATATGTGAAATAGAAAAAGTGTATGTGTGAATACACTTCCAAAAATTAATTATATATTATATATTATATATATAAAATATAATATATATATAATTAATATATATATACATTATATTATATGCCTATTTTTAAATTTATGTATATATAAATTATATATACAATTTATTTTTTTTTATCTATTATAAGTATATAAATACTTATAAACTATGTAAAAATATAATATAAATAATATTATAATTATATATATATTATAAAATTATATTTTAATATAATTATGTAATGTTATTATACTTATATACATATATATATATATATATATATTATATATATATATATATAAATTGTATAAAATATTTATATAAATATGTATAAATTATTAAAAATTTATATATATATATATATATATATATATATATAATATATATATATATTATAATATATATAGATGAATATAAGAAAAAATAGGAAAAACTTTTATATTTATAATAATATTTATAATAATTTATATATATATATATATATATATATTTTAACATTTTAATTACATAATTATATATACATATAAATATATATATATATATATTGTTCAAAATGTATTTAATATGTGTGGGGGTTTGGTGGCGATAAAAAAAGCGCCCCAATTAGTGTTGCGTGTTTGGGTGGCCGGGGGTCGCGCGAGACTCCGGCGGGTGTTTGGTGCCTGAGGGGATGATGGCGGGAGGCGCGAAAGAAAGCAGTGCGTGACGAGTCCTTGACAACCCCTGGCGTGTGTGTGTGTGGTGAATGACCCCCCTTCCCCGACGGACCCTTTTTGTCATTTAAAAATGTGGACTGCAAAAAACCCGGGGTTTGCATCGCCTGTTTTTCATTCCCGCCACCCGGAAAAACACCGTAGGGGCGGGACCAAAACCAGAGGAAGGAGTGAGATCCAGACCTTTGTAATTTGTCGATAACTTGTACGGGAACCTGTCGTGTGCGGGACCCGTCCAACTGGGCATCAGAAAAAGAGAAGAGGGGGGGGAGAAAGGGGGGGGTTAGTGATAATTCATATATAATAAAAATTATAATATATATATATATAATATATATTATATATATATATTGTAATAATATATATTTATTATATATAGATATAATAATTATACAATATTAGTAAAATTTTAAAAATATATTTTTTTATTTATTGATATATTTAAATAATTTATTTATATTATAATATATTATATATTATATATATAATAATATTTTATAATATATTAAATATATATAATTATAATATTATAATTATATATAATATATATTATATATAATATATATGAATATCTATATTTATATATATACATAATTGTTTGTTATATATAAAAAAATATATATATATATTTTAAAATTTAAATATATATATATTTTTGTAAAAATATATATTATATAAATAATATTTTTATATATATATATTTTATAATATTATATATATACATAACATAAAACATACAAAAAAACACAAACCACACTAAAAAAAAAAGAAATGATCTATAAATATATTATATATATATATATATATATATATATATATATATATATATATAGATAGATAGATAGAAGATAGTAGATGTGATAGATATAGATATAGATATAAATATATATAGATATATTCATATATATATATATTTATAATATATGACTATTTTATATAATATATAAATATATAAAATTTATTATATATATATATTTTAATAAATTATATATATGTATATAATAATTGTATATATAACATCTACCCTAGTTTTTTAAAATTTAAAGATAATATATATAATAATATTATAATATTAAATAAATAAAAATTTTAAAATATATAATATGTAGGTAATATAATATATTATATTTTAAAAATTATATAATAATATAAATTTAATATATATATATACCTTTAATGATAAAATTATATTAAATATATATATATATATATATATATATAATATATATATATAATGTATATATATATAGAATATATATAGAAGATAGATAAATTAGAGAAGATGTGTATAATCATTAATATATAGTAAAACATATAAAATAAATAAATATTTTAAATAATACATAAATAAATTGTATATATATTAATTATATATATATATATAAAATATATATATATAATATATAATATATAATATATACACACACACATAGACACAAAACAACACAAAAAAAAAATAAAAATAATTTTATATAATATAATAATATTATAATATATATATACCTTAATATATATATATATAATTATATATTTTATATATAATAATATATAATATGTATTCATATTTTATATATTATATATAATATAATATATATATTATTATATATATATTTTATTTATGCATAAACATAATAGAAACACACACACTAGAAAAAATAGAAATAGTTTTATAAAATAAAATTATATTATAATATTATATATATATATATATAATATTATATTATTATAACATACATACATAATATATATATTATATTATAATATATATATATATATATATATATTTTTAATATATTTTATATATATAGAAATTACATATATATTACATATATTTTTATAAATCTATTCTTTTTTTAATGGGGGTTTTTTGTGTCTATGTGTGTTTGGGTATATATTATATTATATAATATAATAAAATATTAAAAATATATAATATAATATATTTTTAGGGCCGCCCCTCTCCTCTCCCCCAAACACAAAAGGCTAGGCAGACGGGTGCAAACCACAGGGTCGGAACACTAAAACGCTCCAAGAGGCCCAGCACCACGCGCCCCAAAACACCACGGGGAAACCCCAAGTGGCGAGGCGGGGCACGAAATAACGCAAAATGACAGTCTTTCCTTTTTTTCCAAATTTATTTTACCCATAATTTTCTATAGGCACAATACGGGGGGGAAACCAGCAGTCACACACCAAATACAGCTTTAACAGGGCAACCAAAGTTCAAAAGGTCACAAGGGCACCAGAGGTTTTCCAGGAGCACCCCCAACCGATCTCCTGGCTTTTTCCCCTCTCTCACAGCCAGCTGCGTCATTTTTCCCCAGGCCCCCTTCTTGTTAAACATGCCCAGGTCATCCTTTTCATGTAACACACGTTTGCACGAGACAAAGACCCACTGGGAGCATACCCCCCCCTACAAGCAGACGACCCTCTGCTCTGACATCCTAAACTGAAACAAACTACAAAAAATTAAAATAAAATGAATCTCGGGAACAAAAAAAAATTCTTTCAAAAAAAGTAAAGAAATTTAAAAATCATTTCTCAGAAACGAAAATCTTTCATCCAGGCGGTTTTCTTCGCCTCCTGGAGCGCTTGGAGGAGGTGTGGGCGGGGGTAGATTGGCAGTGGACCCAGAGGGGATCTCCTGTCCCAAGCCCCCGGTCATGGTCGCCTTTGACGTCTGCGCATCGCCCTCACCGTCCAAATTTTTCCCCTAATCTCGGTCAGCGTCTGCCACGTTCTCACGCCGCTAGGGGGCTAACTATCTTTTTTTTTCCCCAGGGCCCAGGGTAGCTTCCGGCCCAGGAACCCACAGCCGGGCCCCAAGCCCGAGGAAGCAGGCAAGGGCCCCCCACACCAACCAACTCCTCGCCCCCCGACGACTCTTCTGGATGCCCCACTTTCAAAAGGGCCCCAGCTTTTCACCAGCGGCCCCCTCAGGTTTTTATAGAGAAGTTAGCTACCAACACTGTAAACTGACCCCCCCCTGGTCCAAAAAGGTCCCCCCAAACCCGCTAGCATCAGCAGCTGAGGTTTGAAGGCTCCACGGGGCCCCCTTCATCCAGCATCATTTTGGGAAGCGACACCGGATTTAGATCTGCCCTGGGGGCAAAGTGCAGCGTTAACCCATAAACCTCGCACAGCCAACCTGGAAGCAAGGGCACATCTTACCGTGCGCCCCCTCCCGTTCCGTCCAAGGTCGACCAAAGCCACTCTCGCAGGTGTCAAGGCCCAGCAAAAGGCTCGTCCAGATCGGGCCCCATACACCCGCAGCCCCTTTTCACCCCTGCTGCCCCCCCCAATACGAACCCCACGGCCCTTTAGGACACAATGCCCGTGACACCACACAGTTTTTGTGGTGGTTGGAAGCGCATTGTGGCCCCCCCAAACAGGGCCCACTAGGGTCTTCTCAGCCCCGTGTCCCTTCGGCGGCTGGCCCCATTATTAGCCCTCCACGATATGCTGGTTCGACGGCCCGCTTACCCAAGTCGGGGCCCGGGAACCCAGGACGGCTGGGTTTCGGCCCCCTTTTCCCGCCTTTCAGTCTGCACCCCTTCCTTAGCCTTGGACATGACTGGATGCTGACCCTACCTGCCACAGTCCCTTTCAGCTTTGCTGGGAAAGGGATGAATCCGTCCGTTGAGGGACGTGTTCTCTGCCCCCCCGACAAAAGATACGTCTGGCCCCTTTCCTCGGCCGGTGGTGGTGCCCGAAACTGGTTTTAAAGCCTCCGCCAAGTGGGTAAGAGGCATGTGGGAGGCGGCCCGAGCCCAACACTTCCACCCCGGGGCCCTTCGCCCTTACCAGCTGCAGGGGCCTTTTTCTTCCCGGCTCCATCTGGGCAGATGTCGCACTTCAAAAATTGGGGGACATATGCCCCCAGGCACCTTCCCCTTTGTACCAGCTGGCTTAGCCTCACAGAAGCTGGAGGTGAAGGCTGCAGGGTGGAGAAGTGGCCGTGAATAACACACCCGGGGGGGGGAAGGGGGGGAGGGAGGCAACGAGGGGGTGCCGGGTCCCAGTTTTCCGCCACCTATACCCAAGGGGGGCGGTTTTCCGAGGGCCCCCGCCTTTGCAGCGCACGGGTCCCACACGACGCTCGGGCCCCGGGGGTTTTCCCGCACGGATCCAGGAGAACCCCCGTAAATCTGACACTCTGGCATCTTTTTCCCGAACCCCGTCTGCCTTCTCTGCTTGCAACGTTACTACCCCATGCGCCGCTTTTCCCCCTTCCCTTCCCCCCTCAGGCCCGAACCTCGCCCTTCAGAATCTGACCTCCCCTCAGTTTACTTTCACCTGTTTCAGGGTTGTCGGTGTACTGCGAGTTCCCCTCTTCACAGATGCGAGATTGCTCTGTAGCACCAAAAAAGTTGAGAAAAGTTTCCCCTGCCCTTTCCCGCATTTCGACAAGATGGTGCGCCCGCCGCGTGCCTTGTGCCCCCTCTTTTGCCCCTTTAGCCATTTTCCCTCATACCCGGGGCATGGCAGTGATCAGGTATCTGGCCGGTTCACCTCATGCGCCTGCCTCAGTATAGAATCCCCTCCCCCAGGTGTCCCCTCTTTAGACCACATATAAATCGGGCTCTACTGAAAATAACAAATCCCAAAATCCTGACACCATTGTTAGCCGACCGCCCCGTCTCTCTGCCACAACACAAGGCAGGCTAGGGAGACGGCGTCTTCCCCAGGTCTGAAACGAACAGCTCCAAGAGGTACCGAGCCCACAGCGCCCCGAAACCACAGGGGAAACGCCAAGGGCGAGGCAGGGACGAAATAAACGCAAAATGAATCTTTCCCTTTTTTTCCATAATATTACCCATACACTTTTAAAAGGCACAATACAGGGGGGAAAACCG
This sequence comes from Penaeus monodon, assembly GCF_015228065.2. Classification (NCBI taxonomy): domain Eukaryota; kingdom Metazoa; phylum Arthropoda; class Malacostraca; order Decapoda; family Penaeidae; genus Penaeus; species Penaeus monodon. Next base: position 2,230 of record NW_023661882.1, on the reverse strand, counting down.
TGTCACACAGCACAATACGCTTATAACAGGGGAACACAAAGTTCCAAAAGTCACAAGGGCATACACGAGGTTTCACAGGAGCGCACCCAACCCCGGTCCGGGTTTTTCCTCCGCTCCCCCGCCCTAGCCAGCGCGTCAGTTTGCCCGGTCCCTTTTTGTTAACACAGCCCAGGTACCTTTTATGTTAACACACGTTTCGACAGAGACAAAGACCCCCTGGGGTAGAATATATATATATAATAATATATATATATAATTTTTAAAATATATATAATATATTATATAATATGTATATATTTATTATATATATGGGATATATTATGTATATGCAAATTTTATATATCTATATATATCTATATAATAATTATATAATTATAATATATATAATTTTATAAAATTATGTAAATATAGATAGATAGATGAAGATATATAGATTAAAATATAACATATATATATGTATATGTATATTAACACCACACACAACATACTATTATATAAAACAAATGTAATATGTAAATATACATACATTATAATAATTAAATTTTAAAATATTAATATTAATTATATTTATATATATATATATTACATATTAAAATATTAATATATAATATACAATAATTTTAAAATATAATATATATATATATATTTTTATATTTATAATATATTTATGTATATATATATATATTTATATATATATATATATTATTTAATTATATTATATTTAAAAATATATGCATAACATACATACATACACAAACACACTACTTGCACACACATACATATGTATTATGATATATATATTATATAATATATATAATATAATAATATATATATATATAATATATAATATATATATATATTTTTGTGTGGTGTGTTGTTTGTTATTTTATAAGTAATATTATGTAATATATGTATGTATAGTAATATTGCATACATTGTAATTTTTTATATTTATTTGTGGTATGTATTTTATATAAATATATATATATTTTATATTATATTTTCTAATATATATATAAATATATATAAAATTAAGTATATATATATATATAAATATATATATTTTAAAATAAAATATATATATATATATATATATATATAATAAAATCTCCGTGTGATATATGGAATAAAACCCACAATACAAAAATAGATTTTTTGAAAAAGACTACAGTTTCAAAAAACCCTCTGGATATTTACATTTATATATTGTATACATATTTACATATGTAAATATATAGTGTAGTATATTACATATATATGTATATATATTTTTCATATAAAAATGCAATGTATTATGCATTTAGATTAATGATTATATTTAATATGTAATATGGTTTTGGGGTGTGTGTGCTTTTTTGTATAGTTTTTATATATGTAATTATTCAAATTTATATAAAGTATAATTTTACAAACTATAAATAAAAAATATTTATAAAATATAATTTTACTATAAGACCAACACTATTCATATATATGATATATAATTATATATAATATATATAAATATAATATATAAAATTTTATATTATATTATAAAATCATATATGTGAAATTTTTCTATTATTTTTCTATTATACAAATATATATATATATATAATATTATATAATAAATATATATATAAAATAAATATAAATATATATATAATATTTTTTGTATTAAATATTATTTTAAAAATACATATATATAAATTTATATTATACATATATATCTACACACAACACACACAGATAGATAAAAAGAAAACAACTTTGGACACGTTTTTCAAAAAAAAGTTTTTTATATATTTGAATTTTTAAATGAGGGAAAAAATCAAAATGGTCTTTTTAAAAAAATTTATTAGATTTTTAGAAAATCTCAGTTTTTTAAAATGGTTGGGGAAATTGAGGCCAGGGAACACTCCTCCAACAGAAAAGCAATGCAGACAAATTCATACAATGATATATGAAAAAAAAATGCAAAAGTGCCACAGAGCGAAAAATGAAAAAAGTTTTTCTATCTTAGATGAAGGTCTAACATTCACACGAGCCTGTTGTTGTTTTCTTGACGCCTCAAAGGCCCTAAATCGAGGGGTACAATAGAACAGTGGAAACCCATGTTGAATATTGGAAGAGCTCTCAAGCCAGCAATTCCTAGAGTAAAGAACTTCGTTTTGCTGGACAGAAAGCAAGTAAAAAAAACAAAAAAAGAAAATGTTAGAGATGAACGAAATTTAACCTGGTACCTATACAA
>NW_023661881.1:10000-16883 GCF_015228065.2 Penaeus monodon | reverse complement strand
CCAAATAACTACAAAGCAGACGAGTATTTTTTTCTCTCTTTTTCCCCAATGGGTCAGGCAACCCCTTGCCGTTTGAAAGGGCGGGAGAATGGGATGGGAGGCAAGCGGCGGTGATATGAAAGGAAGGGGGATGAATTTAGGTTTGGGTTTTAAAATGTTGGTTTTAGATGTCCTCTTTTTATATCTTTGCAGCGCATCTATATTTTTTGCAAAATCATTTTTTGGGTCTTTATTAGGTTTCAATATTTCATAACATCAATACCATCGTTATGATTACCAAACCTACTCCCAAAGACAATATCTTGACTGGACTGTTAATAAGTTATTATATTGGGTTTACCCCAAAACCACACACACACACTCGCACACACACACACACTCTCACACACTCACACACACACACACACACACACAACCACACACACACCACCCACACACACACCACACACACACACCAACACACACACACACAATATAAAAAATTAATAAAAATAAATATATATATATATATAATATAATATACAATACGTATAAATCACACAACACACACACACACACACCAACACACACACACACCACACACACACCACCCCAAACACACAAAACCACCCCACACACACGCACGCACGCAACCACACACAACCACACAACACACACCAACACACACCACAAAAACAAACAAACACACACATCGAATTATAATTTACATATGTTTATCTATATATCTAGGAATTCATGAATGTGGTGTGGGAAAAAGGCATATGCGTGTTTATTGTAGTATTTGTATTATATATGCATTTATGAAAAGGGATATTTTTGCCTATTTTTTTTACTTGATTGCGGTTGCGATCGAAACTGAAAGGGTTTAAGTGTACGGGTCGCCCTTTATCCCTCCCGATAAATAATAATAGTAAAAAAAAAAAAAAAAAAAAAAAAAAAAAAAAAAAAAAAATCATTATAATTTTCAAGTACGTTAAAAATATAAAAAACTATAATTCATCATAGCTGCCTTTAAAAAACTATATTTTGACAAAATAAAATAAAGGGACAGAAAACAAACCCCGCGTGTGAAAGTTATTTACGCTTCTCTCAACTAACGATCTTTGTACAGTTTTCTTTCTCCTTCCTTATTATCTATCTATTGTCTACTGTCTATCGTCTGTTTTTTTCTTCTCTGTCTGCTGCCTTTTCCCTCTCCTCTCTCTCTCTTCTCTCTCCTCTTCTCTCTCTCCTCTCTCTCTTTTCTCTCTCTCTCTCTCTCCTCTTTTTTCTCTCTCTCTCTCTCTCCTTCTCTCTCTTTTTTGAACAAAGGGGGAATTTTTCCCAAAAGGGGAAAGGGGACTGCTTTTAGGATATCCCCCCCCAACTTTTGTATTTTCATTTTTCCGGAGCTTTACTTCAAAAACAGTAACGGTAATTAGGCTGAAAGGAAAAGTTTAGGAAAAATAATATTGAATATAAAGCCTTTGCTGATGATATTGAATGGGAAAAGTGAGATGAGTAGTACAAAACACACACAAATACATCTTATGTGTGTGTGTATGTATTTATAAATATATACACATGAATACCCATATATAGAGAAAATATATAAATACACAGACACATAACACACACACAACCACAACACACACACCACACACACACACACACAAACACACACACACACCACACACACACACACGCACGTACACACACAACAAAAACCCCCCCCACACACACACACACACACACACAAAAAATATTAAATATATATATATATATAAAATATATTATATATAATATGTATATATATGTATTTTAATATATAATATTATTTTTAAAATATTTTTAATAATATTAATATATATATAATAATTGTGTGTGTGTGTGTGGGTGTGTGGTGTGTGTTTTTAAAGATTGGTAGGAGTAGATAATATATATTTTAAAAATATATATATATATATTATATATATATAAAATTATATATATATATAAATTAATATACATAATAATATACATATATATATAGATATAGAAAAGGGGACAGATCGTAAGCAGATACATATATAAATGGTATTTTTAATGGTGTGTGTGTGGTGGCTCATGAAAGTAACATGAAGAAATTTTTAATTTTGTCTCAAAACATCATCCATTTTTCATCCCCCGCATCACGAGAACCAACGGCGTCCCCTCCGAGTCTGTTGCTTAAATTTACTTTCGAAGAAATTGGTTTCCGACCCCTTATTGGGTTCGGATCCTTAATCAAAGTCGTCAACAGTTTCGACTCGTCGTTTCTGTCGCTGATTTTTGGTCTTTCATTATTTACTTTTCATTTTTTATTTGCTAATATATAATATATAATTATTTTTAATTATATTATATATATATTATATATATAAAATTGTTTTTGTTGTTATGAGATCCCCCTTATTTATCATCCGTCTTACACATCAGTAGAAAATGAAAGATTCCGGTTTCCCAAATTCCAAAAAAGGAAGAACTTTAGATTTTGGGACCGTTTAAAACTGTAAAGTAAAAAAAAAAAGCAATAAAGAAAAGAATAGTCCCAATGAAAGTTAACAAGTCCCTTCGGCAAGAATTCACGTCCCCGGGTCCCCAGTGACAGACAGAGGCACAGAACACAAATAAAAAAAAGTTACGCATTTTGCAGTTTTTTATTAGACGGGGTGGAAAAGTCAAAAATATGTAAATGTTATGTAAAAGTTAAATAAGATCATAAAATTTATGTTCTAACTCATTTAAAAAATGCATTTTTTCTACAAATATGCCACGGCGTATAAGAAGTGATCCTTTCGGGAAGTGAGAAGATGCAGAGTCATATCGGGTTTTTTAAATATATTGAAACGTACAAATAGAAGTGAAATATAAAAGTATTAAGATAACAAAAAATTACACGCATGGTCTGAAACGTTTAAATTTTCTACAGCAGTTTATGTTTTTCAGATAATTACATTTAATTAATGTAACCGTATAAATATAAAAAAAAAATTTCCCCTACGGGCAAAAGTATAATCACTAACGAATGGAGGTGGATGCTGAAGGGAAAGATTAGAATGGGGTATGTTTGTCTGCTTTTGCAAACATTCCCGCTGCTATTGCTGTAGCAGGTGTATAGGCCTAACACGCCGTACCGTAGGAGATCGTTTCCCCACTGGCTGAAAAGGACGTGCTCCGCCCCATTTTTTTGCCGCTTTTTCCTTAAAAAAAAATCAAATTTAAAGAAGTTTTCAAACAAAATAGAGGGGCTATTCTATTGATAAGTACGAAAAAACTGACGAAGGCTGAATAGATAAGACTAAATTAATAGACGGCAATGCAAAAATAGTGAGTGCGGATTAGTGCTGTTGTGCTATAATCTAGTGTTAAGATTAACCTGTAAGCGGAAGATAGTGAGGGGGTGAATGTGCATTGAACAATGCTTTGTGTGCAAGTGAATAATAAATAAAAAGTGAATTTTCCCCGATTTATTTTTCATTTTTTTCTATCAGTGGCTCACATTTTCCTTTCTCAAAATAAACGAGAATAAACCAAAAGGGAATATTAAGCCTTAAGAAATAAATAATAAGTAAGTGTATTAAATCACATAATCATATGGAAAAGTAACAATACTTCTAATAATTTCAGAAACAAACGAAATTTGCTCAGAAATCAACACAATATTAGATTTAAAAGTGAAAATTATTCCGAAAAGGACTGCATATGAAATAATACATAAATAGTTTACATTTATAATTAAATACTCAGAATAAAAAAATTTTCTTAAGAAAAGTGTAACACTCGCAATGGTTTGGTAACGATTTTTTATTTAGTTGATTGTAACCCTCTGGGGACTATTCATGCAGTAAGACTTTATGGAGTCACAAACCCCAATCCACTTAATATATTCCAATTTTACAGGCATGGCAACCCATAAACAGGCCCTCATTCACTGGGCGGGGGAGGTTGAAGACTGTCTTGTAAGGGGTTGTAGTGATATCAGCACTTAAGAAAACTCTGAGATAAATTTTTCCCTTGTGGTGCCATGAGTAGAAAAAAATGATCAAGCGCCAATTTGGAGTGACACATAATTTATGATGCTAGTAATTTCTCACACAGAAGCGTAAACATTTACATTTTCTCTCAAATGAAGGAGATTGGAGCCATACCTTTTAACATTTAATGGGAGGATTATTAGAGCTGAAGGTGATATCCTACCTTAGTGGATACATATGAGTACTTAGGGGTATACTGCAGTGGGCATGGTGTAGAATTCTCAAACTAGATATTATATTGGGGGAAGTTGGAGCCTTGTTATTGTTTTTTAAAAAAAATGATTAAAATCTGTTAATGCATACAGATATAAAATTTTGGGGGGTCTGCTTACGAGCAAATGATCTTTAATATTCTTTCCTTATATTTCACGCCCATAATTTTTTCTTGATTTAAATAATATGTCAGCTAATATATCAATATTCAAAATGGGGAGGCGCAGTTTGAAAACCTATAAGAATAAAACATTTAAAATTTTCGAACACCATGAAAGGAAATTGACGCTTTTGGGCCCAAGCTTATCATTTATAGAGATTCCAATAGCAGTTTTTTCTCTCTTTATTTTTAAAAGGGGTTTTTAAAGGGGCCAAAAAATTAGACGGGAAATTTAAAGAAAGATCAACTTTGGGTGTAATTTGGCATTTTCATTCAGCCCAAAAATAAGAGCTAGATTTATAAAAAAATATAAAACTAGGGATGTATTGTGAGACACAATAAAAAATTGGAAAAGCGTTAAGAGGAAATGGTTTTTTAAAAGCACAATCCTATTTTATGTGAGTGGTTCAGTCGTCCGTTTTCTATGAAAAAAAGTCTTCAAACAAGAGAAAAAAATTGTATGGAAAAATCAGGAGAAAGGAGCTTTTTAGTCACTTAGCACAGTTTAGTAGTGTTTGGTACGCAACCACAATAAGATTAATTGGAGTATTTTGGGAGGGATGCTTGTTTTTTTTGATTCTGTATTTTTTGAACACTAGATTTGTTAATGCTTTTTTTTTTTTTTTATTTATTTTCATTTTATTTTTCTATTTTTCGTTTATCGAGTGAAACATCACCCAAAATAGCTCACCGCTCTATGCGACAAAATAACAAACCCTTTTTCTATTTCAAAACCAGGGATAATGTAGAGAGCTTGATCTATAAAACAGAACCTTAAATTATTGTTAGGGGATCGTTAGGGCTGATGTGTTAGACGGGATATCTAGTACCTGCACTTACCAAGTAAAAGGGCAGTGAAAAAACCTTTTTTTTCAGGGCCCCGCGCGTTCGCCTCCCCTAGACTCTGGTCATGAAGGCTCACAGCCTCGCCTTTTGTACAACAGCTAGATATGTTTCCTTTTTGAACCCAGAAAAAATACCAAACACACGCGACGCCACACACACAACCACCCGCACACCAAACCAAAAAACACTCACACACACACACACACACACAACACCACACACACACACACACAATTATATATATATATATATATTATATATATATATATATGTATATTTATATTATATATATATATTATTTTTATTATAATAATAGAATAGATATATACATATATAATAAATAATATAATATATATATATATAAAATATTATATGTATATATAATTTTCATACCTAGGCATAAAATAATACAGAGATTAATAACATAATATCACACATAAAAAGTATAATAAAAATACACACACAATTTTATATAGATAGAAGATAGTAGATAGATAGATAGAATAGATATATAAGATATGATTTTAAAATATATTTATAACATATATATTTTAATAATATAATATTATATTATAATATATATATATAATATTATATAAATTTTTATTATTATATATAAAGTATAGAAAGACTAAACAGTAACGTATTACAAAGAGAAAAGGAAAAAATCTAAGAAAAAAAATGAAACAAAATATATATTTCATTTAAACCTTAAAAGCGCTGTCCATTGTTTTTGGGAAAGTTTCGTTGCATTTTCTAATAATTTTTTTGGACATTTTGGGTTTTTCGCAGAAATAGCAAAAAACGATGTGAATCTATTTTCTGAAAAGCCTTCTATATTTGTAGTTTTGTGTTTTATTTATTTATTTTTCATTTAATTTTTTTATTCATTTATTATTATTATTATTTTCTTATTATTATTATTATTATTTTATTATTTTTATTTATTATTATTATTTATTTTCTTTTATTTTTGGTTTTGTTTTCAAACCCTGCAAAAGGATTTTATTTACCTCTCGCCAGTAGAGGAAGCCCCCTAATTAAAAAAAAGCGAGGAAAACAAAAAAAATCTGCACCGTGTTTTAAATGTCAGCAAAGGCCCATTCAATATAGATTTCGAATAAACCCTTTTGCGTGAGCAAAGAAAAATAGTGATCGCCCGGCATGATACAGTGTTATTTTGGGCTTATTAAACCCCGTTCATTACCATCATATCTCATACATATCAATAGTCATTTTTATTGCTGGGCTGATAAAAAATAAACAGCAATGTTGCAAAAAAAATAACAGCAACAAAAAATAATAAAAATTATGACATTTATTGTTACTACCCTATTTTTACTTAAAAGATAGTGTAATAAAGAAAATATTCCTTATTTTTTAGTTATATTATGTTTTTTTCATCCGTTTCCAAGTATTTTTGTTTATTATCAAATAGGCATTTTTGAAATGGAATATTTCAGAAGTGAGAATTTCTATATTTGTTCCTCTGTGGGGCCCGGACTAGAATTTTAAAGCAATTCCCAATTTTGGGTGTTCGAGAAACCTGGCTTTTTGACTTCTTTAGACTCCCCGAGTACCGGGCGGTACATTTTTTTGCCAAAAATCGATTTTGATAAAACAGGGAACG
>NW_023661880.1:7500-12500 GCF_015228065.2 Penaeus monodon | reverse complement strand
ACGGGCGGACGTAGTACGTTAAACGGGGGAAAAATCTGGGGAGCATGATAAATGGGTGTACATATGACTAAGGCGGGTCATTGAAAGCAAAATGATTCCGACCCCACTCTCTCCTTTTACCCCACCCCCCGCCCCTCCTGGTACCGTACAACACACACAAAACACAACACACAACACACACACACACACACCCCCAACACACACACACACACCACACCAACACACCCCACAACCAAAAACACACAACACACACACACACACACACCACACACACACACACAACAACAAACACAAACAACCACACAAAAACACACACACACACACACACACACACCACACACACACCACACACACACACCACACACACACAAACAATAACCTAATATTTTTAAAAGGCTATGAGCCCTATCAATGGCTTTGCAGGAGCAGTGATAGGGTTTATAACGGGTAACCCCTATAAAAAGATTAAACACAAGGGAACACACGGACGAGTTAAGGGTAAAAAGGGGAGCGCGGGGTCACGTGTAGGTCAACCCCCCCTAAAGGCGAAGGCGGGCCCGATTCCCACCCCGGGGGCGCTAAGTAAAAAACGCCGGGTAGGTGGGTCAGATAACATCGTGTCTACGCCCTCGCGAGTCATTGCTTCCAAAAGGGATTGGACCCAGTGGTAAACAGGTTGACCGTGGTCTATTGCTAACGAAATAGACTTATGTAATGCCATATTGCTCGGCCCCCTACTCACATCTCGCCTCGAGGTGCTTAGATTTGCCTCAAGGGTGACCTAACTTGGTGGTCATCTGGTGCATCTTCAGGGGCCCCTCGCTTGTCCTCTTTTCTGGTCCTCGGTGTAATCTGTCATCCTGAGTCCAACGTCCTCAAAAGTCTCGCACGGGCCTTTACTTACGATTGTCAGACTTCAGTAGCCTTGTCCAGGGGAAAAACGGTGGCTTCCTCGTCCAAAAGTCCCACAGATGTTGTCAGGTCCTTCTTGGCTTTTATGCTCATTGTAAGTGAGATGGGCGCAAGCCCCCGATGTAACGCACGTGAGTTTGGGGGCACCGCTGTCGCCGATGTAAGGAGAGGCCACCGCATTTCCCGATGGAGTGAAAAGGAGAGGACTTAGGGGTAGTGAAAAGGGGTTAGTTGCTGGTTTTTTCTTGAAAACAGATAGAGACCCCCCCAAAGGGGCCCCCGTGTCCCGGGGGAGGAGAGGTGGTGGAGCGGACCCTGTGTGGGTTTGGGGTGTCTGCTGGTCTCTCTCTTTCGCCTTTCGGGCGTGTCCTTTTTAGCGGGGGTTCCCTTGAGGGCGGAGTTTTTTCCTATCGAAAAGAGAAAGCCGGCTCATCTGTGTCCTGCCCCAAAGGGGAAGGGCAGCTACTTGGGGCAGAGGTGGAAAGTGTACATCGGGCTTGTAAAATTTGTTTACATTGCTGCCCACGCGCAAAGCTCGTCCTCGAGCCGACGAAACCGTTTGGAAACGATGCAGTAGGGTTTCTGTTGGGGGGTTAACAGAGGGTTTCCTGGTTTCCCAGGGTCAGTAGCCCGTGGGGCCCGGGAAAGGGGGTTTGTGGCAGAGGTTTCGCACTGAGGTGCAACTTTTCAGTAGGAGGAGGGTATCGTCTTCAGAAGTTTAAAAATAAAAGGGGTTTACCGGGCCCATTTTTAAAAGGGGCCCTAAGGAGGAGGATGATAATGGGGTTAGTCAATCACCTTTTTAAAATTTGCAAAAAAAATGAGAGCATAAAAAGAAAAATTTTGTCACAAGAAGAGAACGTGTCAAGTAAGGAAATTAATTACTTAGAGTGTCGGGAAATTAACGATTTCAAAAAGGTACCATCATATTGAAGAGGGGAAAAATTTAAATTTGAATAAAAAATTCCACATTTTTGGGGGGAAATAGGAAAGTATATATGCTTCGAGCACATAGGCAGTTGGGGCCGAATTTAAATTTGCAAACCAGTGCGCATCGGGGCCCTTTTCCCAATCGATGAGGTAAGTTTTGGGGCCCGGCCGCAGGATTCTTCTTTTTCCGGCCATGACCCGGGGCCTTAAAATTAACTTGTTTTTTTTTTTTTTTTTTTTTTTTTTTTTTTTTTGGGTTTTGGGAACCGAGTAAGCTATATAAAGGCAGGGTTTCTACAATGTGTTGCCATTTTTGCAACGGGGAGACACTACCATCATTACACATTACAAAACCCTTAAACTAAAGAAGCATAAAATTCCCGCATTATGCGGGCAAGATATCGAACCCCCGAGGGGACGTCGTAAAAAAGATTTTGGGTTTTTTTAATAGCATAGGGATGGCAATAGGGAAAAAAAACGAATCTTAGAGGAATTCCCAGTAGAGGGGCAGTTTGGAAGGGTAAGAGGATTGGTTAAAGGGGACAAAAAAACTATGTGGGAAAGAGTTTACAGATTTGACGGCAAGGATGAAGAAACAGTGATATAAAGAAAGCTATAGGTTACACGGGAAAATTTAAAAATACGCAAGAAGTAATTAAAAAGGGGTTTCTAATAGGAAAAAACATATAAGGAAAAAAAAAGATGATTTAATTCCCTTCGACACAAATTAAAAAATGAATAATTGATGAGGGGCAGCCCCCCATAACAATAATTATTAAACGCGAAGGTACCATTTGTTCTGAGAGAAGTGATATTTTGCTAAATTGGGTGATTGGGGGAAAAAAAATTATAATAGAAAAGAAAAAAAAACTAAACCAATACATCAATTACGGATGGTTTTGGGGTGGGGAAAGAGGGTGAAATGAGGGGGCATGTCACTTAGGTTTTTTATCTCCGGTGTGATTCGTTTTTTTGTGTTGAAAAAAAAAAATGGTTTTACAGCGAGAAGTTATGTAGAATAGAGTTAGTAGTGTGCGTTCGTAGAGTGGTTTTACTTGAATTTGAAAGAAGGCAACTTGTATACAAGGTGTGGGTGGGTATAGGGAGGGCAATAGTTACTCTGGCACTAATAGGTACACTTACTTTAATAGTAACAAGGAAGATTGTTGGTGCTAGGTAGAACTGTGACATCCTGGTTGTGTTTGACGAGGGTTCGCGAAGAATTAGCGAGGCAGGTGACCCGGATTGGCGAGTGTGGCGGCGTAGAGTGCGAGGATACATCTTCAGCGACTTGTCAGGAAGACTGATATGAGACCCCCCAAGAGACCCCGTGTCCCCGGGTGGAGGACGAGGTGGTGGAGCTGGACCCTGTGTGGCTTGGGCTGTCTGCTGTGTCTCTCTCTCTTCTGCCTTATGGACGTGTCCTTTTATGCGGCGGTCCCTTCGAGGGCGGATGTCTGTTCCTGTGCGAAAAGAGAAAGCCAGGCTGCATCTGCGTCCTGCCCAAGGAGAAGGGCAGCTACTGGACAGAGGTGTGAAGTGTACATCCGGTTTTGCTTCGTATTGTTGACACTCATCTCACGCCCTCGTAATCTTCATCTGGATCTATGGGCATCTGGTAGGGGGGGGCATCTCGGGGCAGCTGATACCTACGTGACAAGCTCCTGGAGTTGACTGGATCTGAGGGCGTCCCATCCACAGCATCCTGGGGTGACTGGTGCCTGCGCTGGCGGTTCCTGGGCCTTCTACAGGTGTCTCGGCAGGCAGCGCCTGTTCCACTACATCATGGGACGGTTTAATACCTGCTCTGAAAACATCCTGGTCCGCAGGCCTATGGCGATCTTCCAGTGACGGTCCTTCCCACAGCATCCTAAGGTGACCATATATCCTCTTTCGGTGCGTGCGGTTATCGTCAGTAAACCAGGTTATAAACGTAAGGGCCAATAACAAAAGAAAAAGAAAGGCAACAGAGAAGGAGGTGGTGTTAAGTGTCACTAGCCAGTTATTTTAAAAAAAAATTGCGTTTTTTAATGTGCGTTTTAATTTATTTTCTTCTTTTTTTGTGTTTTTCACAAAGACAAAGAAGAAAATATGAGAGGGAGACGTCAAAGCGATCCCCATGGACCTGGCTTGAACTACCAACCATCTCTGATAGACAGAGAGAGAAAAGGGGAAACAACAACGGCAATCCGAAAGGATTTTTTTGAAGAAATTTGTCGTAAACACAAGAAGAAATAAATGAAATTTTGTACTCAGACGAGTATTCGCACGACGAAAAAAATTGCGGGCAAAAGAGATGCGTCATATATCTTTACACCAGCACTACGACAGCAACAAACCTAAAAAATGAAAAGGTTTTTCAGTGTCTTTTTTTTTCTCCGTGAGTGAGGAGTAAGTGTGTGTGTGCTTTGTGAAGAAACAGCAAGCGTGAATAGAATAAAAAGTGAGAGTGCCCTACATAGAGAAAAATCACAACACGAATATTAATGTTCAATATTACAAACGAGATAGTTTAGTAATGTAGCTTTTGATATTTTTTAAACTACCAAAATAAATTAAACTTTTAATGATATCAACAGAATTATGCATGAAGAATGGTGATTTTGAAAAAAATTTGCAAGCTTTTTTTTGTAAGAAATCTTCTCGGGGTCGGAAAAAACTGAGCTTCCGAGGTAGCCGTGTCTAGCTATGCATGTTAGATTTTATGACGGGGGATCCTAACCCAAAATGCCCCTAATTATAATATATATTATATATATAATATATTTTATATATATAATATATATATATGAAAAATATACACACATATATTATAGTATATATATATTTTTTTGTGTGGTGGTGCACATAAACACAACACACCAAATTTTATAATTTTTTTATATAAAATAATATATATTAATATATATAAAAGAGAGGGAAGAGGGGAGAGAAGAGAGAGGAAGAGAGAAGAGAGAGAGAGAGAGAGAGAGGAGAGAGGAGGGCCGCGGGGGCCGAATGGTTTGGCGTCGGACTCAAGACTGTCACGCGGCAATCTGAGTTCGAGGGTTCGAGTCACCGACCGCCGCGTTGTTTCCCCTTGGGGAAAAGGGAAATTCACCTCGATTTCCTACCTAGCCATGGGTGACCCAAACCACCCAAATCAGTGTGGTCCCAAG
>NW_023661880.1:0-2500 GCF_015228065.2 Penaeus monodon | reverse complement strand
TAAAAATTCATAATTAATCCACTCTACTGTTCATATCTGTGAAGGGCACTCATAACGGTAGCCGCTAGTGGGTATTAACTTCCAGTTAAGAAATGTGTGATTAATAAGTGAATAATGACTCTAGCCTAAAACCCTAGTCCTACAATTATGAACAAACATAAACACGGGCCCACAGCTACTTGAACAAAATGTCCCGATAGAACGAATAACTTTGGTTTTACTCTATACCTACTATCGTTCGTTGGAGTGTAGATCTGTTATGTGGCACTATGATAAAGGGGTGATACTAACGCTATATTCACATATTTAATTCATACGAATATCGCGTTACAAGCCCCATCCTAGCGCTATAAAGATGTGTCACCATTGTCAATGTAATGGTGCTACTGTTGTCTCTGTAGTGTCAACCACAAACAACCAAACTGTGGGAAAAGCAAGCACCTTGTCTACCAATAGCTCCTCCATGTGCGCGAGCGACCAGAAGCGAGGAAAGGTTGGGGCAAGGAAGTGAGCTATTAATGAGAACAGAAATAAATGATATGTCAGTGATGAATATAAACGAAAGTAAGAGAATTAAACAAACTGGAAGAATAAAAAATAGTGAATTTTTAACAATCAAAGAAACTCGTACAAGAAGAGAATAAAGTACATAGAATTTCGTGAAATAACTAAGTAAATCATAAGAACTTAATTCTCAGTGAGGGAAAATCACGTTTGTTGGCCAGAGATGACAATACCGGCTTCTCGCAGTAATACAACCTCATGTTAAAGAAAGTGAATGAGAAACGCTAACCTTCCTTGTCACAAAAACTTCCTCATTTAACACATTTACCAAGCAAATCCAACATGAGAGTGACTGCGCATATATTTCGAGCGACTATCGGAGATGCGTTTATTCATTTTGCGACCCACTGCTATCACCATACTGTATATGGCCTAGTGAATGGCAGTGATAGATTGGTACGGTTTGATTCGGAATTGAAAAATACGACACAAACGATGAACACAAAATCGGCAAAACTAGAAATGATAGCGCGGCGTCGTTGGCCAGTGGGGGGCCCGGGGGGAGGAACCCTAATTGCATCTAGCCAAGTGGAAGGACACTTCTCTCTTTCTCCTGCGGTGAAGCACCCCGCGGGTGTTTCAGACAAAGGGGGGAAAAGTACCGGAAAAGGGGCGCTCGACGGGGCGCAGCGGGGGGGCCCCAAAGGAGAAAATCCCAAAGCTACTATGACGTTTTCGGTTCGGGGTTTTTGCATGGGCGGTTTAAAGAGTGTCCCGCCCCGGGCCCCCAATCAAATTCGACCTTGGCTTTCGCGTCTCTTTTTTGCGCCCACCTGTTTTTGGGGGTTTTTTGGGGGCTTGCTTTTTGTTTGGGCCCCTTTGGGCCTATTTTCCCTATACAATTTTCGGCTTAGGATATTTTGATAAACTGACTCCACTTGGGGGCGCGGCGGGGACGGGGGCAGACCTTTACCCCCCGAGGGGAGGTAAAGGTTGCCTTATGGTCCCTGCCTTAAGCGTGCATAGAGTTGCCATTCTACTTGCAAAGGGAACTTTTTGGCAGACCATATGATTACTGCCCTCTAGTTTTTTCGCATGGAATATGGGCATAGGAGCCCCTCCTTTTCTGGCACCAGGGTTCTGTCTAAATACTGCTGCTAGACAAAAACTACTTCCCCTCCCCTTTATAGGAATGCCTGGAAAATTAGCTTCTTCCCTCAGGGGGGAAAAAAGGAGAAGGAATTACCTGAAAGGTGCGGGCCCCTCTTTTCCACAGAGGTGGGAAAAAAACCTTTTGGGGGGCGTTCGAGAGAAAGAAAAACACTTGAAAAGGTACAGGTCCTCTCCTTTCAAGAGGTGAAACAACCTTTTGGGGGGGTTTAGAGGGATGAGAGAAACTGCCTGGAAAGGTGTGTCTCTCTCCCCCCTGACAGGAAAAAGCCTTTGGGTGGCTGTTTCAGAGGAAAAGGGATTCACTTTGAAAAGGTTAGGACTTCCATTCCTCATGAGGTGAAAAACCTTTGGGGGGTTTCTCAGAGGGAGAAGGAACCCCGGAAAAAGTCAAGAGCTTCCATCCCCCACTGAGTTTAAGCAACCTTTGGGGGGTGCTTTAGAGGGGTGAGAAAAGGGTTCCAAAAAATGATGTCCCGTAGGGGAAAGGGGTCCCCCCTGGGCTCTCCCCCGGGGGGTTTACAATACCCCCGGTTTTGCCGTGCGTGGCTCCCTTTTGCCTGTGGAGACGGGAGCCGGAGTTAGCAAGCCATGAAGAGTAGGGCCCCGCGGTAGCAACAGTCGGGGGGTGCCGTTTGGGACTCACACTGATCCGTGAGTGCCGTTACAATGGTATTGGCTGGTATCAGTCTTCAGCTGCCACACAGATGGTAAAGAGGTTTTTTCACCATGTCAATAAGAATCCCTGCTCCGCAAAATAGCCCATGCACCGCACTGGGGACGATGTTGAATCTCTTGTCATCGAGATTCACCTGGTGGGGGGGCC
>NW_023661879.1:12500-16888 GCF_015228065.2 Penaeus monodon | reverse complement strand
TGTGTTTCCCTGCAAGGGTAAAAGGGGGTGTTTGAAAATGCACACTGACGGATAACTTACACACCACAAACACACACACCAACACACACACCACAGATATAATATATATGTATATATATTTTTTTTTTTTTTTTTTTTTTTTTTTTTTTTTTTTTTTTTTATAAAAAAAAACACAAACAACAAAACAAAATTTAAACAAAACATATATATAATATATATATATATTTTATATAATATATATATTTATATATATACTATAATTTAAAATATATATATTATGTATATATATATATAATATATATTATATATATATATTTATATTTTTTTTAAGGTATCATTTACCCCTTCCAATATATATATATTATTTTATTTTGATATTTATTATATTATATTTAAATTGTTTTTTAATATCATTTTCCAAAATTTATGGGTTTAAAATTTGATTCGGGTAAGGGTATTATAATATAATTTAAAAAAATATAATAATAATTCGTTGGTTGTGAGTTTGGTGGTTAAACACCAGGTCATATCATATTTTATAAATATATATAATATATATAATATATTATTAATATATCTTTTTTATACAAATATACATATAAAATATATAATATATAATTATATAATATAATATAAAATATATATATAATATATATATAAAATATATATATATACATATATAAAATACATATATAAAAAGAGATAGATAGATATGTGTGTGTGTGTGTGTATTAATGTAATTTTTATCTATATGGATGTTTGGGGTTTTTTTCAACAGCATTTATTCCCCCTAGATGATGTCCTCGCTATTGTCCCCAGAAGGTCGTGCTACACCATGCACTGACGCAGTTAACTCCGTCCACGAGAAAATCCAGGTCACGTGGAGGAAGAAGAGGATCAAAAATTTATCTTTCTTGGACACTGTGATCCATCGGGGTGACGATGGCCTACGTTTCTCAGAAAGCTTACAAAAAAAGGGTGATCATAGCCATTACTTTTCCCCCACATAAAAAAAACAAAATTGGTGTTGTAATTGGCTTCTTCCTCAGAGCAGGGGGATCTGCAGCCCTGAATTTCTTGAGAATGAGGTTGCATATATAATTTTTCTTTCATGAAATTAAAATACCCAGAGGCTTTCTGCAAAAACCTCAGGAAGAAGGAGGAGATCATACTCACAAGATCAGACCCTGCTCCCTCTTCTAAAAATTTTCTCATATTACTGCCATGTAACATTTCCCGGGCGATCAGAGAAAATTTCGAAAAGACAGTGAGAATCGCCAGCACATCCGGGAAAAAGACAGGACATAATACGAGACAGAAAGAAAGCCCGAAAGAGCCCAGACAGTGCTGTATATCGCAACCCTGCAGCAGAGGCGATACAGCATATTTTGGGTGAAACGGACCGGGTTTCAACACCACGATCAGCGAACATCGTCAAAACAGGATTTCCAACGCCATAGTAGGCATGTAGATGAAGCCGACATCTACCAAACTGGAAGGAAGCAAAATACATGTAGGATTGAACAAAAAAAAAATGGGGCAAGTGACGGAGAATAATGTAAACAAAAGTATCGAGCAGATTTAAATCATTCAAAGGGCGGAGCCAATTATGCGGGTAAAGTGGGAGGTCCACTGTCGTCAGGATGTTTCGTCAGCTTATGGATATATATATGCTCTGTAGTTTCTCCGATGTATACATTTCTGACGAAGGTATAATCGAAACCGAGCATGTTCATTTAGTTGTGTGTGTATGTGTGTGTGTGTGTGTGTGTGGTGGGGTGTGCGGTGGTGGGGGTGTGGTGTGCTGGTGTGTGGGGTGTGTGTGTGTGGTGTGTGTGTGTGTGTGTAGATATATATTTATATAGGGAAATATATAATAAAAATATATAGATAGATAGATAGTATAGACATGTGTATTTTGTGTGTTGAAAAAAATATATATACGTGTATATTTATGTTTTTTATATTGTTTATATAATATATATAATTTTTATTATTTTATTTTTTAAAATATTATATATATATATATTTTATATATTTTAATATATATATATATTATATGTATGTATGTATATATGCAAAAGATGCTTTTTCCAAACTCCAAAAACATCCTAACAGACGCAAACTTTCACGGAGATGAAAATTAGACTCTTTAAAAAACCTTGTATGGTCGGCTCTCTTATGTGGCCGCGAATCCGGACACAATATAGAGGCCGCGGAAATGTGGTTCTACCCAGTAAATTGCGCAGACCAGCTTCTAGAACTGATCCGAGTACGACAACTCAGTTTCCCTTTGGATTGAAATCCGTAAAAGCACGTGAGACCCTGGTCTAAATGGCAAAATAAAAGACAAACAAGGTGGAGGTGGACCGAGAAAAAAAATCCCTCGACAATTTCAATATACAAACACTTCGATGCTTCTGGAAAAAGGGCCCGACAACATAGTTTGTCAAACAGCGCATTGGTAATGACAAGAAAATAATATATATAATATTAATAAAAATTTTAAATATATATAATATATATATATAGAAAACATTATACACATACACACACAACACACACACACACACACACACACACACGCACAACACAACACAACACAAAACACACACACACACACACACCCCACACACACCCACAAAATATATTATATATACATTATATTAATTTTATTCTGCCCCTACTAAAAAAAAAAAAGTCAGAAAAAGAGCTTATTTTAATAATCACATAATATCCCGCTCTAAAACAATAACTACAGAATTCCCATCGTGTCCAGCCTAATTCCGCAAAGGAGGAAGGAACATGTAATCACTTTATTCTCTTTACATGTTTTCCACCTCGGTAACAGAGCAATATGTTTTTTAGCACGCACTGAGGTGATTTTTTAATCACACTCTTTTCTTCATATACGTCACTGTCGTTAATTCCAGTCTAAAACGCAATTCTGCAATCTTAAAGGGTTATGTTTTGGGAACGAGTAAAGGGCTTTTGGGGCCCACATTTTAAACAATTCTCAAGACAATCTCCTTACAGATATAACAGCCTACTCCAGAGACATAACTTTCAAAGAGATATGATTACTACTGACGAAATATAGCTACATCCCTAAGAGATTAACTAACAATTTATGATATAAGACTAACAATTTATGATATATATTTAATATATATAACTTTTACTAAAGGGATACGACTACAATTTATGGACAATTTTTTCCCAACATGATTATTATCGTCTCATGATATGGCTGCGGAATCCTTTTGGGTAGGTTTTATTGAAAGGGGTTTTAAATTTCAGGACCGGGGAAAGCCCCAGTACAGATTCTGAGAGCTTCATTATGAACCGAGTCCAACATCCGGAGAACAGTGGGAGTTGCAGAAGAATACACCTCACAGCCATAATCAAGCTTACTACGAATAAAGCCGCAGAAGCGTTGTGCGGTCTGCACCCCAAGATAGATGTGAAAGAATCAACACCAGGATCAGGAAAACCATCGAGCTGACATCCGTCAGCATAGGACTTCAAACGCCATGAGGTAATGTAGATGAAGTGAACGTTCCCGAACTGGAAGGAAGCAAAAATAGTCCAGGAGGAAGCTGCATACATCGCGACGAAGAATAATGTAAAACACAGCATGGGAGATTCAAACTATACAAGGTTGCGGCTTGCAATTATATGAACATCGAGTGGAGGTCACAGTCGTCAGATGTTTCGTTAATCATGTCTGATGTATATATACTCTAATTTTTTTTATGTATGTATTTTTGACGAAGATGTAATCAAAAACCGGTCAAATACATCTCTTGTATTGTGAAGATATTCATTCTCATTCATACCTTTCTGTGTGTGTGTGTTTATATCTTCTCATATAATATATATATATATATATATATATATATATAAAATATTTTATTTTTACACCTTTCATGCCTTATCCTCACCTAAACCTCATGGAGGATGTGCATATCAGCCCACATATCTCATTATATCAGAAAATCACTCTGAAAAAATAGTGTCTGTTAACAGAGAGATCTTGTGTTATTCCTCTTGCTAAAATCTGATATCTGACAGGTGTTTGTTAAATAAAAAAGTATTTATCTGCTCAAAGATGGGATAATGCAAAGAATATATATAATTTTATCATCAACATATATTCAGATAAAAGTAAATAAAAAAAATAACAAAATTAATATCAATTGGGTAAAGCTCATCACTAAACAACTCTAGACTTGGTATTACCGTCAAAGATTATTCAGCATAATTTTCACATTTAAAATAAATTAATACAACTTTGGTTATTCCGACAAAGAAAAATGTACCATAAATGGACACATGCTCTCGATGGTTGTGAGGCCACGCGTTATAAAAATTAAGTTTGAAGTAAC